>NW_020824891.1:0-30000 GCF_003285875.2 Drosophila novamexicana
ATCATATCATATCAAGTCATATAATATCATGAGCATATCATATCATATCATATCATATCATATCATATCATATCATATCATATCATATCATATCATATCATATCATATCATATCATATCATATCATATCATATCATATCATATCATATCATATCATATCATATCATATCATATCATATCATATCATATCATATCATATCATATCATATCATATCATATCATATCATATCAGATCATATCATATCATATCATATCATATCATATCATATCATATCATATCATATCATATCATATCATATCATATCATATCATATCATATCATATCATATCATATCATATCATATCATATCATATCATATCATATCATATCATATCATATCATATCATATCATATCATATCATATCATATCATATCATATCATATCATATCATATCATATCATATCATATCATATCTATCATATCATATCGCCATATGAGGAAGAAATGAAACACACAGGGTATCTTCTAGTCGGGTACATCCATCTAGAAACTTTCTGGTTAAACTTTACATTTATCTGGCTGAGAACCCTAGAAACTTGACATGCCAACTATTTGGCAAGGTCGCTCGCTAGCTGTCTGCGAGACCTCCCCCCTGCCCCACCTCTTAAACCACCTGACCCACACAGCATCACCTGCCCTCGCCCAGAACAGAATTTTTAAAGGCTTTGATTTGCTGCTGTTGCTTTTTGTTCTTCGCGTGCGTGAAGTTTTTTGCCACTCACCAAATTGAATCCTTTCACTTTTTACACAGGCCAATTTTAAGGAAGCGCGACGCGAGAAGGGGGGGGTTGGGGAAGCGGGGGAGGTTGGGCTGTTGGCAAAGGTTTATGCGGGCTGCATGGGTTCACAACGTGGAGCCACACGCGACGTTGCCTTCAGATTGAAAACGACGCAAGTTTTTGATCTTTTGTAAAAGTCTTTTGCCCCCCCCAAAAAAAAAAAACCCACCTAAGATTTGGGCTGAAAACTTAATCGGATTTGGCGTGCGCTTGTTTTCCAGCTGTCTTCTTTTATCTACCCTAAACAAATGGTTCCAACGACTTTGCTGAGCTGTTCACCATGCATATAACTTATTATGAAGACGGGGCTACGACAAGTCTCTCGCCATCCCAGTTCTTGGTATTTCATCTGCAAGTATTTCTCTGTAAAGTATTTCGACTTAAGCGCTTAGTCTATATGTTCTATGGGAACTTGACTGTTTGTAGAGCTTTTCTTGAACTAAGTTGAAACAAAAACGAAATCAGCCCCATTTGGAGTCCTATGTCAAATGTTTGTCATGGGCACAATGTTCAATAACAGATCTGAACCCCAACTCTGGTATTCCACACTTTCCATTTCATAAATATCGCCTTACATAGCATTCAGTTTGCTTGATTAATAGACTCTCAGCTATTTTTACAAAACTGGACTTGTTTTTGTCACAAATGTAAAGCTCTTTGCTTCGGTAAGCTATATAATGCAATTTTCCTTATAAAGGTGTCAAGGCCCTGATGTATATATAAAGTCTGCATATGACGGGAAGGAAGTGAGTTGAGCAAGTTTAATCAAAAAAGACCTGCTTTTTTTCCATTTTCATAATATCGATAAATATTGATTTTCAGACACGATTTTGAAAGCATATCTCCAATGTTATAAAAGCTTTTTGGTATCTCTTGTACACAGAAGAACAGGCTTTCTTATTTTAGATAGTTCTCCTAATTCACACGAAAATGATGTAGACCAAATATATACCGAATACATAAAAACTATATACCAAATAAATACCACATTTTTGAGCGAATGGGGACAGCTATCTAAAAGAAAGAGTATTTCGAGTTTGATTTTGTCAATATTTTAAATAAATACTAAATATATACCAAATATATACTAAATGCATACCAAATGCATACCAAATACGTACCAAATACATACCGAATACATACCAATTATATTCCAAATATACACAAAATATATACCAAATACATATCAAATAAATACCAAATATATACCAAATAGGGAAGCTATATGAAAGAAAGAGTACTTGGACTTCAATTTTTTCAATATTTTAAATACACATCAAATATATACCAAATATATAAAAAATATATCATAAATAAATACCGAATATATACCAAATATATACCAAATAAATACTAAATATATACCAAATTAAGGGGCGAATGAGGAAGCTATATGAAAGAAAGAGTACTTGGACTTCAATTTTGTCAATATTTTTATGTTTCGTCTTCCGTTGTGGGTCTCCCGTTTGCGTTCAAAGACCGATAGACAGAGCGAGAGAGAGCGAGAGAGAGAGAGAGAGCGAGAGGGAGGGAGAGAGAGCAAGTGAGTGGGGAGACAGAGCGGGAGGGTAAAAAACAATTTTAGAATTCAAGCGGCATAAATCAAACACTGGCTACGCGCTGCTTGAAAGTGTGCCGCCGCGCATAAGGGATAAAGAGGCTGCCCCTTTAACCCTTTGCGCTGCCACGCCCACGCCCACGCCTACGCTCGACTGTTGTTGCAAGGATTTCAAGCGGTTGCCACAAAATATTTACGCCTCAAAAAACTTTCTTTTTTTCTTTGGCGCACAAACTCATATTTAAACTTTGCGTGTGGGCTGTGGAGTGTGGGTAGAGAGGGGGAGTGGGGGGAGGGGGGGGGGGGGGGGGTTGCGATTCTTGCTAATGTTGTTTTGCCCAATTGTTGTTGTTGCAGCCAGTCATGTGTGTGTGTGTGTGTGTGCGAGTGTGTGTGTCTTGTTTTGTTGATTTTGTAAATCTAATTTTGACTTAAATTGATTTTTTAATGGCAAAGGGCGGCGGAGGGCAGCGGAGGGCGGCGGTGGGCGGGTTGTGTGTGGTTAGCTAGGATAATATTAATGTAATTCAAATTTCGATATCAGTTATTGAGCAATACACAAAATATATATAAATGCATTGGGAAGAAGGCGTATGGCCTTTTGTATTGCAGTCTTTTATGTAGTTGCGCTTCAGCGGGCTTTACTTTGAGCCAGATTTGACTTTGGGCAAATGAACAGCGGCTGCATTGGCTAACGAATACCCTGTACACGTTTCGTCTTGGATTTTAAGGATTTATAACAAATTTCATTTGTTATTTAGTTAATGAAAATTTGTACTGAATCCTTAGACATCCTGGCACGACAAGTAGCAAGAAATATGTTTGAAAAAAAAAAGTGTTTATCATTATTAATATTTGTGGACAAAATCGAACTTAATTGCAAGTAAGTCGAGCATAAATTATAAATAATATTCATTAAGTATCTATATCTATTTAGAAGAGCTTGCTTGACTTTAGAGCTAACTTTCAAGTATTTGCTTTCACACCTTTCGTATATCTCTTAAATTTGATCATCACTTTAACATGCAGTTAAATTTAAAAGCAAGCTTACATTCTATTCAAACTAACTTACATTCAATTTATTTATATTCGATTATTGAATTACTTTTATTTTTATTATTTTTTTCGATTAATAATGATTCTGCTCAACTTACCTTAACTTACCTTACCTTCAGACTAGACTTAGCTCCCGGCTTCTCTGAGCTCTGAAATAATTAAATAAAATAATAGAAAAGGAAATGTGTGGGTAAAAATCGCTTTAAGTAACTCAGGGTTGTTTTTTTTTTGTTTCGATTTTCTAACTAATAATCGATAAGTTTGGAAAAACAATCGAAATGAAAATGGAAAGTTTTATAAAGTTGTTGCAAAGAGAAAGCACAAAGGATAGAAACCTCTCTTCTAGCGAGAATATGGAAAATACTTCCAAAAAAAGAAACTTTACCCGCATCAGGATTAATGTACTATATATCTTGAAATGTGTTTTTTTCGAGAAACAGTTGCACTTCAGATTATTCCCTAGCCTCCAATCGAGGCATCTATTCCAGGTTTTATTTCGGGCCGCGAATTGGTAATAAACAAATAACACAAAGAAGAAGAATGCCAACAAAACAAAAGCAAAAAGGGACTCACTGAATAATTGAGGAATTGCGAGTGTGAAGGAAGTGCTTTAAAATTGCACAAAAGGTGCAAATAATGAAATTCTTGGCGTGTTGGGCTGCCCATGTGGTCGCCACGGCGGCATGTGGCATGTGGCATGTGGCAAGCCAAAGCCGAAGCTGAAGCGAACTGCGCTTTGAATACCAAATAAATAAATGAAATGAATGCAAACAAACAGACACACGCGCACACACACACACACACCTGACCTGACCTGAGTGGGGAGTGGCAGGGTTGCCAAATTTCAAGGCAGCCCAAGTCCCCGATGTGGACCAGCCAGTGGACATACTCTTCTTGTTGCTGCAATACCCTGCCAGACAACTCTTTAGTCTTGTCATGAAACTTGCAACGCGTCAAAGGTGGCAACTCGCAAGGCATAGATATTCGTGATCAGCAGATCAGCAAGTCATAATGTTAGAAGGCTAGCAAGTCAGCAAGCCAGCAGGCTAGCAAGTCAGCAAGCAAGCAAGTCAGCAAGTCAGCAAGTTAGCAAGCCAGCAAGCCAGCAAGCTAGCAAACTAGCAAGTCAGCAAGCTAGTAAATCAGCAAGCCAGCAAACTAGCAAGTCAGCAAGCTAGCAATTCAGCATGCTAATAATTCAAAAGGCTAGAAGTTAGCAAGTCAGCAAACTAGCAAGCCAGCAAGCCAGCAAGCTAGCAACTCAGCAAGCTAGCAAGCCAGGAAACTAGCAAGCCAGCAAGCTAGAAGTTAGCAAGTCAGCAAGCTACGAAGTCAGCAAGCTAGAAGTAAGCAAGCTAGAAATAAGCAAGTTAGCAAAGTAGCAAGCCAGCAGGCTATCAAGTCAGCAAGCTAGCAAGCCAGCAAACTAGCAAGGCAGCAAGCTAGCAAGCCAGCAAGCTAGCAAGTCACCATGCTAGCACGTCAGCAAGCTAGGAAGCCAGCAATTCAGCAAGCTAGCAAGCCAGCAAACTAGCAAGCCAGCAAGCTAGAAGTTAGCAATTTAGCAAACTAGCAAGTCAGCAAGCTAGCAAGCCAGGAAACTAGCAAGCCAGCAAGCTAGAAGTTAGCAAGTCAGCAAACTAGCAAGCCAGCAATCCAGCAAGCTAGCAACTCAGCAAGCTAGCAAGCCAGGAAACTAGCAAGCCAGCAAGCTAGAAGTTAGCAAGTCAGCAAGCTACGAAGTCAGCAAGCTAGAAGTAAGCAAGCTAGAAATAAGCAAGTTAGCAAAGTAGCAAGCCAGCAGGCTATCAAGTCAGGAAGCTAGCAAGCCAGCAAACTAGCAAGTCAGCAAGCTAGCAAATCAGCATGCTAATAATTCAAAAGGCTAGAAGTTAGCAAGTCAGCAAGTCAGCAAACTAGCAAGCCAGCAAGCTAGAAGTTAGCAATTTAGCAAACTAGCAAGTCAGCAAGCTAGCAAGCCAGCAAGCTAGAAGTTAGCAAGTCAGCAAGCTAGGAAGTCAGCAAGCTAGAAGTAAGCAAGCTAGAAATAAGCAAGTTAGCAAAGTAGCAAGCCAGCAGGCTATCAAGTCAGCAAGCTAGGAAGTCAGCAAGTTAGCAAGCCAGCAAACCAGCAAGCTAGCAAACTAGCAAGTCAGCAAGCTAGCAAGCCAGCAAGCTACCAAGCCAGCAAGTCAGCAAGTTGGCACGTGAGCAAGTCAGCAGTTACCATTATTAGCCCAAAAATTAATCTGCTGTATGTTTTCTCGACATGTGAGAAACTTCACTAAAGAAAGAGATTTAGAACAAAAAAATGAGGAGATGTTCAAGGCTGGCTGGCTGGCTGGCTGGCAAGAGTATTTCAACTTCGTTAAGCCCCTAGATAACTGTGCTTAGTTGCTTGTTGTTGTGCTTGTTTCTTCTTCTTCTTCTCGTTGCTACTCCCCTCGCACAGGACGTTCAATTTTTAGCAGCCACAATTTGAAATATTTCTCTAGCATATTTGACAGACAGCTAAAGTTGCGGTCTAGTGTGTGCGAGGCGGGAGCGTTGCGGTGGTGGAACGGTGGGGCGGGGGGCTTACACACATTGCAATGCAAAAGGTAACGCCAGCAGCTAGCCCACACCCCCCCCCCCCCCCCCCCACACACACACACACACATTTGCCTGTGCTCGCCTGCTTTGGCTTCTTAGTTCTGGCTTTTGGGGCATTCGCTTTGTTTTCGCTGCGCAAAGTGTGAAAAGAGAATGTGAAGGACAACAAATGAAATGTTTGGCTCATTCCATTCCAGTAACCTGTTACCTGTGTGTATGTGCCTATACCCTGCTGGCAGTCGGCAGACGGGGCATATTGATTGTGCGTGTGAACGCAATTATAAGCTAAAGTCTTGCTATCAGCTGCCGTGTGTGTGAGGGTGTGTGTGTGTGTGTTGCATGCAGAAATGTAGATTTCTTGGGCTGCTTACAGGGTAACTGCAAGTCGGGTGCTTTGACCTGTCCACACTTTGGATTTTATGCTGACCGTCAGGTTTGACTCAACAACAACAACAACAATTCGTGCACAATCGAGCGTAATAATGAAGTAGGATGGGTGGTGGGGAGGGGGGGGGGGGGGGGGTATCCTGAGGGACTGTTAGGGTATTATCGGGTGCTGCTATCTGGTATCTGGGGCTCTTGAGCGGGGCGTGTCTTGTCTCATTTGTGCGGCGAATACAATGGCCCTAACGAGTGAGGCCAGGGGATACACGGCTTATGTGATTTTCCAGTTAAAATTTGCAACCCTCCCTCCCCCCTTCCCCCCTTCCTAATATACACTTGTTGCCCCTTACCTTGTGTACCTTTTTGTTTATTTGCATTTTTTGCTGCTGCTCGTTTCGTTTCGCTTTGTTTGTTTGTCTGTCTGTCCATCTGTCTGTCTGTTTATTTGTTGGCTTATTCGCTCATCCTCCGCATCCTCATCCTGTGGGCGGCGGGGTCAGAGTTCACATTGTGTGAAATTCTTTGCTTCCACTTCATTTGGCATTTTGTGCCAGGGACACTCGACAAATGCACTCGACTCGACTCGACATGGACTCTCCCTCTCTCTCTCTCTCTCTCTCTCTCTCTCTCTCTCTCTCTCTCTCTCTCTCTCTCTCTCTCGCACAAGCCACTTGTCGCCGCATTTGTTCGTGACACGTATCGAAAATAAGCCAGACTCCGATTTTTAGCCCTCTGGATACGCTCACGAACTGGATACCCTGGCCGGACTAGCTCGCACGTAAGTCTCAAATAACTTGAGCATTCGCATCAAGTAGTTGATTGTGTTAATTGTCTCAATTTCAGCTTACTTTTGCTTACTTGCGCCCTGCTAGCTCTTCTCCCAAGTAAATCACTTGGGATATGACTAACAACTGATCAGCTGATTGACTGACTGACCGACTGATTGACTGATTGATTGACCGAGTGAATGACACATAAAACAATTGCCATCATCGAAGTAGGCTCTGCAAATGCTTCAATTAAGTTTTCGTTTGCATGGAAAGTTCTGCTTATGCTCAGTCTGTGGCTGCGACTCGTCAGACAGACTCGTACAGATCATATTTCCTCACACCTTTACTATCTTATTATTATATTTCATGCGTTTCCATTTGATTTTATATTTATCGAATTTATTTCTCTTGAATACATATTTATTTTTACACCCTGAACCCATTGAGAATAGGTAAAGAGGGTATATTGTATTTGTGCAAAATCCAAATGTATGTAACAGACAGAAGGAAGCATCTCCGACCCCATAAAATATATATATTCTTGATCATCATCATTAGCCGAGTCGATCTAGACATGTCCGTCTGTCTGTCTGTCCGTCCGTCCGTATGTATGAACGCAAGGATCTCAGAACATATAAGAGCTAGAGACTTTAAATGTAGATGCTCCTAGTTCCCGCGCAGATCGAGTTTGTTTCCGATAATCGATAACTTACTCCGTTTTCAAGCAATCGATAAAAATCTATATCGATATCCTGTTTTTTGGGCAATTTTGATAAATAATAAGAGCTAGAGTCACCAAATTTGACATATAGCTTCTAAAATGGAATATTTATATGCATTTGATGTTGGACGAAGAGGGTTCAGGGTATCTCCTAGTCGGGAGCTCCCGACTAGAACCTTTTACTTGTTCTTCATGGTTTGGCATCTTTACGAATTTGGCATTCAAATCTGACAACCTAATTTTGGGTCCAAATTCATGTATATATTGTACCCTCAAAAATCCTATATAGACATGGGTCAAAACTTCCCAATCCCATAACTCGGTCAAAACTCAACCGATTTTCACGAGGTTGGGCTTTTTATTCATGGTTTGGCCCCTTTATTAATTTGGCATTCAAATCTGACAACCTAATTTTGGGTCCAAATTCATGTAAATATTGTCCCCTGAAAAATCCTATATAGACGTTGGTCAAAACTTCCCAATCCCATAACTCGGTCAAAACTCAACCGATTTTCACGAGGTTGGGCTTTTTATTCATGGTTTGGCCCCTTTATTAATTTGGCATTCAAATCTGACAACCTAATTTTGGGTCCAAATTCATGTATATATTGTACCCTCAAAAATCCTATATAGACATGGGTCAAAACTTCCCAATCCCATAACTCGGTCAAAACTCAACCGATTTTCACGAGGTTGGGCTTTTTATTCATGGTTTGGCCCCTTTATTAATTTGGCATTCAAATCTGACAACCTAATTTTGGGTCCAAATTCATGTAAATATTGTCCCCTGAAAAATCCTATATAGACGTTGGTCAAAACTTCCCAATCCCATAACTCGGTCAAAACTCAACCGATTTTCACGAGGTTGGGCTTTTTATTCATGGTTTGGCCCCTTTATTAATTTGGCATTCAAATCTGACAACCTAATTTTGGGTCCAAATTCATGTATATATTGTCCCCTGAAAAATCGTATATAGACATGGGTCAAAACTTCCCAATCCCATAACTCGGTCAAAACTCAACCGATTTTCACGAGGTTGGGCTTTTTATTCATGGTTTGGCCCTTTATTAATTTGGCATTCAAATCTGACAACCTAATTTTGGGTCCAAATTCATGTATATATTGTACCCTCAAAAATCCTGTATAGACATGGGTCAAAACTTCCCAATCCCATAACTCGGTCAAAACTCAATCGATTTTCACGAGGTTGGGCTTTTTATTCATGGTTTGGCCCCTTTATTAATTTGGCATTCAAATCTGACAACCTAATTTTGGGTCCAAATTCATGTATATATTGTACCCTCAAAAATCCTGTATAGACATGGGTCAAAACTTCCCAATCCCATAACTCGGTCAAAACTCAACCGATTTTCACGAGGTTGGGCTTTTTATTCATGGTTTGGCCCCTTTATTAGTTTGGCATTCAAATCTGACAACCTAATTTTGGGTCCAAATTCATGTAAATATTGTCCCCTGAAAAATCCTATATAGACATGGGTCAAAACTTCCCAATCCCATAACTCGGTCAAAACTCAACCGATTTTCACGAGGTTGGGCTTTTTATTCATGGTTTGGCCCCTTTATTAATTTGGCATTCAAATCTGACAACCTAATTTTAGGTCCAAATTCATGTATATATTGTACCCTCAAAAATCCTGTATAGACATGGGTCAAAACTTCCCAATCCCATAACTCGGTCAAAACACAACCGATTTTCACGAGGTTGGGCTTTTTATTCATGGTTTGGCCCCTTTATTAGTTTGGCATTCAAATCTGACAACCTAATTTTGGGTCCAAATTCATGTAAATATTGTCCCCTGAAAAATCCTATATAGACATGGGTCAAAACTTCCCAATCCCATAACTCGGTCAAAACTCAACCGATTTTCACGAGGTTGGGCTTTTTATTCATGGTTTGGCCCCTTTATGAATTTGGCATTCAAATCTGACAACCTAATTTTGGGTCCAAATTCATGTATATATTGTACCCTCAAAAATCCTATATAGACATGGGTCAAAACTTCCCAATCCCATAACTCGGTCAAAACACAACCGATTTTCACGAGGTTGGGCTTTTTATTCATGGTTTGGCCCCTTTATTAGTTTGGCATTCAAATCTGACAACCTAATTTTGGGTCCAAATTCATGTAAATATTGTCCCCTGAAAAATCCTATATAGACATGGGTCAAAACTTCCCAATCCCATAACTCGGTCAAAACTCAACCGATTTTCACGAGGTTGGGCTTTTTATTCATGGTTTGGCCCCTTTATGAATTTGGCATTCAAATCTGACAACCTAATTTTGGGTCCAAATGCATGTATATATTGTACCCTCAAAAATCCTATATAGACATGGGTCAAAACTTCCCAATCCCATAACTCGGTCAAAACACAACCGATTTTCACGAGGTTGGGCTTTTTATTCATGGCTTGGCCCCTTTATTAATTTGGCATTCAAATCTGACAACCTAATTTTGGGTCCAAATTCATGTATATATTGTACCCTCAAAAATCCTATATAGACATGGGTCAAAACTTCCCAATCCCATAACTCGGTGAAAACTCAACCGATTTTCACGAGGTTGGGCTTTTTATTCATGGTTTGGCCCCTTTATGAATTTGGCATTCAAATCTGACAACCTTATTTTGGGTCCAAATTCATGTAAATATTGTCCCCTGAAAAATCGTATATAGACATGGGTCAAAACTTCCCAATCCCATAACTCGGTCAAAACTCAACTGATTTTCACGAGGTTGGGCTTTTTATTCATGGTTTGGCCCCTTTATTAATTTGGCATTCAAATCTGACAACCTAATTTTGGGTCCAAATTCATGTATATATTGTACCCTCAAAAATCCTGTATAGACATGGGTCAAAACTTCCCAATCCCATAACTCGGTCAAAACTCAACCGATTTTCACGAGGTTGGGCTTTTTATTCATGGTTTGGCCCCTTTATTAGTTTGGCATTCAAATCTGACAACCTAATTTTGGGTCCAAATTCATGTAAATATTGTCCCCTGAAAAATCCTATATAGACATGGGTCAAAACTTCCCAATCCCATAACTCGGTCAAAACTCAACCGATTTTCACGAGGTTGGGCTTTTTATTCATGGTTTGGCCCCTTTATTAATTTGGCATTCAAATCTGACAACCTAATTTTAGGTCCAAATTCATGTATATATTGTACCCTCAAAAATCCTGTATAGACATGGGTCAAAACTTCCCAATCCCATAACTCGGTCAAAACACAACCGATTTTCACGAGGTTGGGCTTTTTATTCATGGTTTGGCCCCTTTATTAGTTTGGCATTCAAATCTGACAACCTAATTTTGGGTCCAAATTCATGTAAATATTGTCCCCTGAAAAATCCTATATAGACATGGGTCAAAACTTCCCAATCCCATAACTCGGTCAAAACTCAACCGATTTTCACGAGGTTGGGCTTTTTATTCATGGTTTGGCCCCTTTATGAATTTGGCATTCAAATCTGACAACCTAATTTTGGGTCCAAATTCATGTATATATTGTACCCTCAAAAATCCTATATAGACATGGGTCAAAACTTCCCAATCCCATAACTCGGTCAAAACACAACCGATTTTCACGAGGTTGGGCTTTTTATTCATGGTTTGGCCCCTTTATTAGTTTGGCATTCAAATCTGACAACCTAATTTTGGGTCCAAATTCATGTAAATATTGTCCCCTGAAAAATCCTATATAGACATGGGTCAAAACTTCCCAATCCCATAACTCGGTCAAAACTCAACCGATTTTCACGAGGTTGGGCTTTTTATTCATGGCTTGGCCCCTTTATTAATTTGGCATTCAAATCTGACAACCTAATTTTGGGTCCAAATTCATGTATATATTGTACCCTCAAAAATCCTATATAGACATGGGTCAAAACTTCCCAATCCCATAACTCGGTGAAAACTCAACCGATTTTCACGAGGTTGGGCTTTTTATTCATGGTTTGGCCCCTTTATGAATTTGGCATTCAAATCTGACAACCTAATTTTGGGTCCAAATTCATGTATATATTGTCCCCTGAAAAATCGTATATAGACATGGGTCAAAACTTCCCAATCCCATAACTCGGTCAAAACTCAACCGATTTTCACGAGGTTGGGCTTTTTATTCATGGTTTGGCCCCTTTATGAATTTGGCATTCAAATCTGACAACCTAATTTTGGGTCCAAATTCATGTAAATATTGTCCCCTGAAAAATCCTATATAGACATGGGTCAAAACTTCCCAATCCCATAACTCGGTCAAAACTCAACCGATTTTCACGAGGTTGGGCTTTTTATTCATGGCTTTGGCCCCTTTATTAATTTGGCATTCAAATCTGACAACCTAATTTTGGGTCCAAATTCATGTATATATTGTACCCTCAAAAATCCTATATAGACATGGGTCAAAACTTCCCAATCCCATAACTCGGTCAAAACTCAACCGATTTTCACGAGGTTGGGCTTTTTATTCATGGTTTGGCCCCTTTATTAATTTGGCATTCAAATCTGACAACCTAATTTTAGGTCCAAATTCATGTATATATTGTACCCTCAAAAATCCTATATAGACATGGGTCAAAACTTCCCAATCCCATAACTCGGTCAAAACTACAACCGATTTTCACGAGGTTGGGCTTTTTATTCATGGTTTGGCCCCTTTATTAGTTTGGCATTCAAATCTGACAACCTAATTTTGGGTCCAAATTCATGTAAATATTGTCCCCTGAAAAATCCTATATAGACATGGGTCAAAACTTCCCAATCCCATAACTCGGTCAAAACTCAACCGATTTTCACGAGGTTGGGCTTTTTATTCATGGTTTGGCCCCTTTATGAATTTGGCATTCAAATCTGACAACCTAATTTTGGGTCCAAATTCATGTATATATTGTACCCTCAAAAATCCTATATAGACATGGGTCAAAACTTCCCAATCCCATAACTCGGTCAAAACTCAACCGATTTTCACGAGGTTGGGCTTTTTATTCATGGTTTGGCCCCTTTATTAGTTTGGCATTCAAATCTGACAACCTAATTTTGGGTCCAAATTCATGTAAATATTGTCCCCTGAAAAATCCTATATAGACATGGGTCAAAACTTCCCAATCCCATAACTCGGTCAAAACTCAACCGATTTTCACGAGGTTGGGCTTTTTATTCATGGCTTGGCCCCTTTATTAATTTGGCATTCAAATCTGACAACCTAATTTTGGGTCCAAATTCATGTATATATTGTACCCTCAAAAATCCTATATAGACATGGGTCAAAACTTCCCAATCCCATAACTCGGTGAAAACTCAACCGATTTTCACGAGGTTGGGCTTTTTATTCATGGTTTGGCCCCTTTATTAATTTGGCATTCAAATCTGACAACCTAATTTTGGGTCCAAATTCATGTATATATTGTCCCCTGAAAAATCGTATATAGACATGGGTCAAAACTTCCCAATCCCATAACTCGGTCAAAACTCAACCGATTTTCACGAGGTTGGGCTTTTTATTCATGGTTTGGCCCCTTTATTAATTTGGCATTCAAATCTGACAACCTAATTTTGGGTCCAAATTCATGTATATATTGTACCCTCAAAAATCCTATATAGACATGGGTCAAAACTTCCCAATCCCATAACTCTTTCAAAACTCAACCGATTTTCACGAGGTTGGGCTTTTTATTCATGGTTTGGCCCCTTTATGAATTTGGCATTCAAATCTGACAACCTTATTTTGGGTCCAAATTCATGTAAATATTGTCCCCTGAAAAATCGTATATAGACATGGGTCAAAACTTCCCAATCCCATAACTCGGTCAAAACTCAACTGATTTTCACGAGGTTGGGCTTTTTATTCATGGTTTGGCCCCTTTATGAATTTGGCATTCAAATCTGACAACCTAATTTTGGATCCAAATTCATGTATATATTGTCCCCTGAAAAATCGTATATAGACATGGGTCAAAACTTCCCAATCCCATAACTCGGTCAAAACTCAACCGATTTTCACGAGGTTGGGCTTTTTATTCATGGTTTGGCCCCTTTATGAATTTGGCATTCAAATCTGACAACCTAATTTTGGGTCCAAATTCATGTATATATTGTACCCTCAAAAATCCTATATAGACATGGGTCAAAACTTCCCAATCCCATAACTCGGACAAAACTCAACCGATTTTAACGAGGTTGGGCTTTTTATTCATGGTTTGGCCCCTTTATGAATTTGGCATTCAAATCTGACAACCTTATTTTGGGTCCAAATTCATGTAAATATTGTCCCCTGAAAAATCCTATATAGACGTTGGTCAAAACTTCCCAATCCCATAACTCGGTCAAAACTCAACCGATTTTCACGAGGTTGGGCTTTTTATTCATGGTTTGGCCCCTTTATGAATTTGGCATTCAAATCTGACAACCTAATTTTGGGTCCAAATTCATGTAAATATTGTCCCCTGAAAAATCCCATATAGACATGGGTCAAAACTTCCCAATCCTATAACTCGGTCAAAACTCAACCGATTTTCACGAGGTTGGTCTTTTTATTCATGGTTTGGCCCCTTTATGAATTTGGCATTCAAATCTGACAACCTAATTTTGGGTCCAAATTCATGTATATATTGTACCCTCAAAAATCCTATATAGACATGGGTCAAAACTTCCCAATCCCATAACTCGGTCAAAACTCAACCGATTTTCACGAGGTTGGGCTTTTTATTCATGGTTTGGCCCCTTTATTAATTTGGCATTCAAATCTGACAACCTAATTTTGGGTCCAAATTCATGTAAATATTGTCCCCTGAAAAATCCTATATAGACATGGGTCAAAACTTCCCAATCCCATAACTCGGTCAAAACTCAACCGATTTTCACGAGGTTGGGCTTTTTATTCATGGTTTGGCCCCTTTATTAATTTGGCATTCAAATCTGACAACCTAATTTTGGGTCCAAATTCATGTATATATTGTCCCCTGAAAAATCCTATATAGACATGGGTCAAAACTTCCCAATCCCATAACTCGGTCAAAACTCAACCGATTTTCACGAGGTTGGGCTTTTTATTCATGGTTTGGCCCCTTTATTAATTTGGCATTCAAATCTGACAACCTAATTTTGGGTCCAAATTCATGTAAATATTGTCCCCTGAAAAATCCTATATAGACATGGGTCAAAACTTCCCAATCCCATAACTCGGTCAAAACTCAACCGATTTTCACGAGGTTGGGCTTTTTATTCATGGTTTGGCCCCTTTATTAATTTGGCATTCAAATCTGACAACCTAATTTTGGGTCCAAATTCATGTAAATATTGTCCCCTGAAAAATCCTATATAGACATGGGTCAAAACTTCCCAATCCCATAACTCGGTCAAAACTCAACCGATTTTCACGAGGTTGGGCTTTTTATTCATGGTTTGGCCCCTTTATTAATTTGGCATTCAAATCTGACAACCTAATTTTGGGTCCAAATTCATGTAAATATTGTCCCCTGAAAAATCCTATATAGACATGGGTCAAAACTTCCCAATCCCATAACTCGGTCAAAACTCAACCGATTTTCACGAGGTTGGGCTTTTTATTCATGGTTTGGCCCCTTTATTAATTTGGCATTTAAATCTGACAACCTAATTTTGGGTCCAAATTCATGTAAATATTGTCCCCTGAAAAATCCTATATAGACATGGGTCAAAACTTCCCAATCCCATAACTCGGTCAAAACTCAACCGATTTTCACGAGGTTGGGCTTTTTATTCATGGTTTGGCCCCTTTATTAATTTGGCATTTAAATCTGACAACCTAATTTTGGTCCAAATTCATGTATATATTGTACCCTCAAAAATCCTATATAGACATGGCTCAAAACTTCCCAATCCCATAACTCGGTCAAAACTCAACCGATTTTCACGAGGTTGGGCTTTTTATTCATGGTTTGGCCCCTTTATTAATTTGGCATTTAAATCTGACAACCTAATTTTGGGTCCAAATTCATGTATATATTGTACCCTCAAAAATCCTATATAGACATGGGTCAAAACTTCCCAATCCCATAACTCGGTCAAAACTCAACCGATTTTCACGAGGTTGGGCTTTTTATTCATGGTTTGGCCCCTTTATTAATTTGGCATTCAAATCTGACAACCTAATTTTGGGTCCAAATTCATGTAAATATTGTCCCCTGAAAAATCCTATATAGACATGGGTCAAAACTTCCCAATCCCATAACTCGGTCAAAACTCAACCGATTTTCACGAGGTTGGGCTTTTTATTCATGGTTTGGCCCCTTTATTAATTTGGCATTTAAATCTGACAACCTAATTTTAGGTCCAAATTCATGTATATATTGTACCCTCAAAAATCCTATATAGACATGGGTCAAAACTTCCCAATCCCATAACTCGGTCAAAACTCAACCGATTTTCACGAGGTTGGGCTTTTTATTCATGGTTTGGCCCCTTTATTAATTTGGCATTCAAATCTGACAACCTAATTTTGGGTCCAAATTCATGTAAATATTGTCCCCTGAAAAATCCTATATAGACATGGGTCAAAACTTCCCAATCCCATAACTCGGTCAAAACTCAACCGATTTTCACGAGGTTGGGCTTTTTATTCATGGTTTGGCCCCTTTATTAATTTGGCATTCAAATCTGACAACCTAATTTTGGGTCCAAATTCATGTATATATTGTACCCTCAAAAATCCTATATAGACATGGGTCAAAACTTCCCAATCCCATAACTCGGTCAAAACTCAACCGATTTTCACGAGGTTGGGCTTTTTATTCATGGTTTGGCCCCTTTATTAATTTGGCATTTCAAATCTGACAACCTAATTTTGGGTCCAAATTCATGTATATATTGTACCCTCAAAAATCCTATATAGACATGGGTCAAAACTTCCCAATCCCATAACTCGGTCAAAACTCAACCGATTTTCACGAGGTTGGGCTTTTTATTCATGGTTTGGCCCCTTTATTAATTTGGCATTCAAATCTGACAACCTAATTTTGGGTCCAAATTCATGTAAATATTGTCCCCTGAAAAATCCTATATAGACATGGGTCAAAACTTCCCAATCCCATAACTCGGTCAAAACTCAACCGATTTTCACGAGGTTGGGCTTTTTATTCATGGTTTGGCCCCTTTATTAATTTGGCATTCAAATCTGACAACCTAATTTTGGGTCCAAATTCATGTAAAGATTGTCCCCTGAAAAATCCTATATAGACATGGGTCAAAACTTCCCAATCCCATAACTCGGTCAAAACTCAACCGATTTTCACGAGGTTGGGCTTTTTATTCATGGTTTGGCCCCTTCATGAATATGGCTTTCAAATCTGACAACCTAATTTTAGGTCCAAATTCATGTATATATTGTACCCTCAAAAATCCTGTATAGACATGGGTCAAAACTTCCCAATCCCATAACTCGGTCAAAACTCAACCGATTTTCACGAGGTTGGGCTTTTTATTCATGGTTTGGCCCCTTTATGAATTTGGCATTCAAATCTGACAACCTAATTTTGGGTCCAAATTCATCTAAAGATTGTCCCCTGAAAAATCCTATATAGACATAGGTCAAAACTTCCCAATCCCATAACTCGGTCAAAACTCAACCGATTTTCACGAGGTTGGGCTTTTTATTCATGGTTTGGCCCCTTTATTAATTTGGCATTTCAAATCTGACAACCTAATTTTGGTCCAAATTCATGTATATATTGTACCCTCAAAAATCCTATATAGACATGGGTCAAAACTTCCCAATCCCATAACTCGGTCAAAACTCAACCGATTTTCACGAGGTTGGGCTTTTTATTCATGGTTTGGCCCCTTTATTAATTTGGCATTCAAATCTGACAACCTAATTTTGGGTCCAAATTCATGTATATATTGTCCCCTGAAAAATCCTATATAGACATGGGTCAAAACTTCCCAATCCCATAACTCGGTCAAAACTCAACCGATTTTCACGAGGTTGGGCTTTTTATTCATGGTTTGGCCCCTTTATTAATTTGGCATTTCAAATCTGACAACCTAATTTTGGGTCCAAATTCATGTAAATATTGTCCCCTGAAAAATCCTATATAGACATGGTCAAAACTTCCCAATCCCATAACTCGGTCAAAACTCAACCGATTTTCACGAGGTTGGGCTTTTTATTCATGGTTTGGCCCCTTTATTAATTTGGCATTCAAATCTGACAACCTAATTTTGGGTCCAAATTCATGTAAATATTGTCCCCTGAAAAATCCTATATAGACATAGGTCAAAACTTCCCAATCCCATAACTCGGTCAAAACTCAACCGATTTTCACGAGGTTGGGCTTTTTATTCATGGTTTGGCCCCTTTATTAATTTGGCATTCAAATCTGACAACCTAATTTTGGGTCCAAATTCATGTATATATTGTACCCTCAAAAATCCTATATAGACATTGGTCAAAACTTCCCAATCCCATAACTCGGTCAAAACTCAACCGATTTTCACGAGGTTGGGCTTTTTATTCATGGTTTGGCCCCTTTATTAATTTGGCATTCAAATCTGACAACCTAATTTTGGGTCCAAATTCATGTATATATTGTACCCTCAAAAATCCTATATAGACATGGGTCAAAACTTCCCAATCCCATAACTCGGTCAAAACTCAACCGATTTTCACGAGGTTGGGCTTTTTATTCATGGTTTGGCCCCTTTATTAATTTGGCATTCAAATCTGACAACCTAATTTTGGGTCCAAATTCATGTAAATATTGTCCCCTGAAAAATCCTATATAGACATGGGTCAAAACTTCCCAATCCCATAACTCGGTCAAAACTCAACCGATTTTCACGAGGTTGGGCTTTTTATTCATGGTTTGGCCCCTTTATTAATTTGGCATTCAAATCTGACAACCTAATTTTGGGTCCAAATTCATGTAAATATTGTCCCCTGAAAAATCCTATATAGACATGGCTCAAAACTTCCCAATCCCATAACTCGGTCAAAACTCAACCGATTTTCACGAGGTTGGGCTTTTTATTCATGGTTTGGCCCCTTTATTAATTTGGCATTCAAATCTGACTACCTAATTTTGGGTCCAAATTCATGTATATATTGTCCCCTGAAAAATCCTATATAGACATGGGTCAAAACTTCCCAATCCCATAACTCGGTCAAAACTCAACCGATTTTCACGAGGTTGGGCTTTTTATTCATGGTTTGGCCCCTTTATTAATTTGGCATTCAAATCTGACAACCTAATTTTGGGTCCAAATTCATGTAAATATTGTCCCCTGAAAAATCCTATATAGACATGGGTCAAAACTTCCCAATCCCATAACTCGGTCAAAACTCAACCGATTTTCACGAGGTTGGGCTTTTTATTCATGGTTTGGCCCCTTTATTAATTTGGCATTCAAATCTGACAACCTAATTTTGGGTCCAAATTCATGTAAATATTGTCCCCTGAAAAATCCTATATAGACATGGGTCAAAACTTCCCAATCCCATAACTCGGTCAAAACTCAACCGATTTTCACGAGGTTGGGCTTTTTATTCATGGTTTGGCCCCTTTATTAATTTGGCATTCAAATCTGACAACCTAATTTTGGGTCCAAATTCATGTATATATTGTACCCTCAAAAATCCTATATAGACATGGGTCAAAACTTCCCAATCCCATAACTCGGTCAAAACTCAACCGATTTTCACGAGGTTGGGCTTTTTATTCATGGTTTGGCCCCTTTATTAATTTGGCATTCAAATCTGACAACCTAATTTTGGGTCCAAATTCATGTAAATATTGTCCCCTGAAAAATCCTATATAGACATGGGCTCAAAACTTCCCAATCCCATAACTCGGTCAAAACTCAACCGATTTTCACGAGGTTGGGCTTTTTATTCATGGTTTGGCCCCTTTATTAATTTGGCATTTCAAATCTGACAACCTAATTTTGGGTCCAAATTCATGTAAATATTGTCCCCTGAAAAATCCTATATAGACATGGTCAAAACTTCCCAATCCCATAACTCGGTCAAAACTCAACCGATTTTCACGAGGTTGGGCTTTTTATTCATGGTTTGGCCCCTTTATTAATTTGGCATTCAAATCTGACAACCTAATTTTGGGTCCAAATTCATGTATATATTGTACCCTCAAAAATCCTATATAGACATGGGTCAAAACTTCCCAATCCCATAACTCGGTCAAAACTCAACCGATTTTCACGAGGTTGGGCTTTTTATTCATGGTTTGGCCCCTTTATTAATTTGGCATTCAAATCTGACAACCTAATTTTGGGTCCAAATTCATGTAAATATTGTCCCCTGAAAAATCCTATATAGACATGGGTCAAAACTTCCCAATCCCATAACTCGGTCAAAACTCAACCGATTTTCACGAGGTTGGGCTTTTTATTCATGGTTTGGCCCCTTTATTAATTTGGCATTTAAATCTGACAACCTAATTTTGGGTCCAAATTCATGTAAATATTGTCCCCTGAAAAATCCTATATAGACATGGTCAAAACTTCCCAATCCCATAACTCGGTCAAAACTCAACCGATTTTCACGAGGTTGGGCTTTTTATTCATGGTTTGGCCCCTTTATTAATTTGGCATTCAAATCTGACAACCTAATTTTGGGTCCAAATTCATGTAAATATTGTCCCCTGAAAAATCCTATATAGACATGGGTCAAAACTTCCCAATCCCATAACTCGGTCAAAACTCAACCGATTTTCACGAGGTTGGGCTTTTTATTCATGGTTTGGCCCCTTTATTAATTTGGCATTCAAATCTGACAACCTAATTTTGGGTCCAAATTCATGTATATATTGTACCCTCAAAAATCCTATATAGACATGGGTCAAAACTTCCCAATCCCATAACTCGGTCAAAACTCAACCGATTTTCACGAGGTTGGGCTTTTTATTCATGGTTTGGCCCCTTTATTAATTTGGCATTCAAATCTGACAACCTAATTTTGGGTCCAAATTCATGTAAATATTGTCCCCTGAAAAATCCTATATAGACATGGGTCAAAACTTCCCAATCCCATAACTCGGTCAAAACTCAACCGATTTTCACGAGGTTGGGCTTTTTATTCATGGTTTGGCCCCTTTATTAATTTGGCATTCAAATCTGACAACCTAATTTTGGGTCCAAATTCATGTATATATTGTCCCCTGAAAAATCCTATATAGACATGGGCTCAAAACTTCCCAATCCCATAACTCGGTCAAAACTCAACCGATTTTCACGAGGTTGGGCTTTTTATTCATGGTTTGGCCCCTTTATTAATTTGGCATTTAAATCTGACAACCTAATTTTGGGTCCAAATTCATGTAAATATTGTACCCTCAAAAATCCTATATAGACATGGGATCAAAACTTCCCAATCCCATAACTCGGTCAAAACTCAACCGATTTTCACGAGGTTGGGCTTTTTATTCATGGTTTGGCCCCTTTATTAATTTGGCATTCAAATCTGACAACCTAATTTTGGGTCCAAATTCATGTATATATTGTACCCTCAAAAATCCTATATAGACATGGGTCAAAACTTCCCAATCCCATAACTCGGTCAAAACTCAACCGATTTTCACGAGGTTGGGCTTTTTATTCATGGTTTGGCCCCTTTATTAATTTGGCATTCAAATCTGACAACCTAATTTTGGGTCCAAATTCATGTATATATTGTCCCCTGAAAAATCCTATATAGACATGGGTCAAAACTTCCCAATCCCATAACTCGGTCAAAACTCAACCGATTTTCACGAGGTTGGGCTTTTTATTCATGGTTTGGCCCCTTTATTAATTTGGCATTCAAATCTGACAACCTAATTTTGGGTCCAAATTCATGTATATATTGTACCCTCAAAAATCCTATATAGACATGGGTCAAAACTTCCCAATCCCATAACTCGGTCAAAACTCAACCGATTTTCACGAGGTTGGGCTTTTTATTCATGGTTTGGCCCCTTTATTAATTTGGCATTCAAATCTGACAACCTAATTTTGGGTCCAAATTCATGTATATATTGTCCCCTGAAAAATCCTATATAGACATGGGTCAAAACTTCCCAATCCCATAACTCGGTCAAAACTCAACCGATTTTCACGAGGTTGGGCTTTTTATTCATGGTTTGGCCCCTTTATTAATTTGGCATTCAAATCTGACAACCTAATTTTGGGTCCAAATTCATGTATATATTGTACCCTCAAAAATCCTATATAGACATGGGTCAAAACTTCCCAATCCCATAACTCGGTCAAAACTCAACCGATTTTCACGAGGTTGGGCTTTTTATTCATGGTTTGGCCCCTTTATTAATTTGGCATTCAAATCTGACAACCTAATTTTGGGTCCAAATTCATGTATATATTGTACCCTCAAAAATCCTATATAGACATGGGTCAAAACTTCCCAATCCCATAACTCGGTCAAAACTCAACCGATTTTCACGAGGTTGGGCTTTTTATTCATGGTTTGGCCCCTTTATTAATTTGGCATTCAAATCTGACAACCTAATTTTGGGTCCAAATTCATGTAAATATTGTCCCCTGAAAAATCCTATATAGACATGGGTCAAAACTTCCCAATCCCATAACTCGGTCAAAACTCAACCGATTTTCACGAGGTTGGGCTTTTTATTCATGGTTTGGCCCCGTTATTAATTTGGCATTCAAATCTGACAACCTAATTTTGGGTCCAAATTCATGTAAATATTGTCCCCTGAAAAATCCTATATAGACAGTTGGTCAAAACTTCCCAATCCCATAACTCGGTCAAAACTCAACCGATTTTCACGAGGTTGGGCTTTTTATTCATGGTTTGGCCCCTTTATTAATTTGGCATTCAAATCTGACAACCTAATTTTGGGTCCAAATTCATGTAAATATTGTCCCCTGAAAAATCCTATATAGACATGGGTCAAAACTTCCCAATCCCATAACTCGGTCAAAACTCAACCGATTTTCACGAGGTTGGGCTTTTTATTCATGGTTTGGCCCCTTTATGAATTTGGCATTCAAATCTGACAACCTAATTTTGGGTCCAAATTCATGTATATATTGTCCCCTGAAAAATCCTATATAGACATGGGTCAAAACTTCCCAATCCCATAACTCGGACAAAACTCAACCGATTTTAACGAGGTTGGGCTTTTTATTCATGGTTTGGCCCCTTTATTAATTTGGCATTCAAATCTGACAACCTAATTTTGGGTCCAAATTCATGTATATATTGTACCCTCAAAAATCCTATATAGACATGGGTCAAAACTTCCCAATCCCATAACTCGGTCAAAACTCAACCGATTTTCACGAGGTTGGGCTTTTTATTCATGGTTTGGCCCCTTTATTAATTTGGCATTCAAATCTGACAACCTAATTTTGGGTCCAAATTCATGTAAATATTGTCCCCTGAAAAATCCTATATAGACATGGGTCAAAACTTCCCAATCCCATAACTCGGTCAAAACTCAACCGATTTTCACGAGGTTGGGCTTTTTATTCATGGTTTGGCCCCTTTATTAATTTGGCATTCAAATCTGACAACCTAATTTTGGGTCCAAATTCATGTATATATTGTCCCCTGAAAAATCCTATATAGACATGGGTCAAAACTTCCCAATCCTATAACTCGGTCAAAACTCAACCGATTTTCACGAGGTTGGGCTTTTTATTCATGGTTTGGCCCCTTTATTAATTTGGCATTAAAATCTGACAACCTAATTTTGGGTCCAAATTCATGTATATATTGTACCCTCAAAAATCCTATATAGACATGGGTCAAAACTTCCCAATCCCATAACTCGGTCAAAACTCAACCGATTTTCACGAGGTTGGGCTTTTTATTCATGGTTTGGCCCCTTTATTAATTTGGCATTCAAATCTGACAACCTAATTTTGGGTCCAAATTCATGTATATATTGTCCCCTGAAAAATCCTATATAGACATGGGTCAAAACTTCCCAATCCCATAACTCGGTCAAAACTCAACCGATTTTCACGAGGTTGGGCTTTTTATTCATGGTTTGGCCCCTTTATTAATTTGGCATTCAAATCTGACAACCTAATTTTGGGTCCAAATTCATGTAAATATTGTCCCCTGAAAAATCCTATATAGACATGGGTCAAAACTTCCCAATCCCATAACTCGGTCAAAACTCAACCGATTTTCACGAGGTTGGGCTTTTTATTCATGGTTTGGCCCCTTTATTAATTTGGCATTCAAATCTGACAACCTAATTTTGGGTCCAAATTCATGTATATATTGTCCCCTGAAAAATCCTATATAGACATGGTCAAAACTTCCCAATCCCATAACTCGGTCAAAACTCAACCGATTTTCACGAGGTTGGGCTTTTTATTCATGGTTTGGCCCCTTTATTAATTTGGCATTCAAATCTGACAACCTAATTTTGGGTCCAAATTCATGTAAATATTGTCCCCTGAAAAATCCTATATAGACATGGGTCAAAACTTCCCAATCCCATAACTCGGTCAAAACTCAACCGATTTTCACGAGGTTGGGCTTTTTATTCATGGTTTGGCCCCTTTATTAATTTGGCATTCAAATCTGACAACCTAATTTTGGGTCCAAATTCATGTATATATTGTCCCCTGAAAAATCCTATATAGACATGGGTCAAAACTTCCCAATCCCATAACTCGGTCAAAACTCAACCGATTTTCACGAGGTTGGGCTTTTTATTCATGGTTTGGCCCCTTTATTAATTTGGCATTCAAATCTGACAACCTAATTTTGGGTCCAAATTCATGTATATATTGTCCCCTGAAAAATCCTATATAGACATGGGTCAAAACTTCCCAATCCCATAACTCGGTCAAAACTCAACCGATTTTCACGAGGTTGGGCTTTTTATTCATGGTTTGGCCCCTTTATTAATTTGGCATTCAAATCTGACAACCTAATTTTGGGTCCAAATTCATGTAAATATTGTCCCCTGAAAAATCCTATATAGACATGGGTCAAAACTTCCCAATCCCATAACTCGGTCAAAACTCAACCGATTTTCACGAGGTTGGGCTTTTTATTCATGGTTTGGCCCCTTTATTAATTTGGCATTCAAATCTGACAACCTAATTTTGGGTCCAAATTCATGTATATATTGTCCCCTGAAAAATCCTATATAGACATGGGTCAAAACTTCCCAATCCCATAACTCGGTCAAAACTCAACCGATTTTCACGAGGTTGGGCTTTTTATTCATGGCTTTGGCCCCTTTATTAATTTGGCATTCAAATCTGACAACCTAATTTTGGGTCCAAATTCATGTATATATTGTCCCCTGAAAAATCCTATATAGACATGGGTCAAAACTTCCCAATCCCATAACTCGGTCAAAACTCAACCGATTTTCACGAGGTTGGGCTTTTTATTCATGGTTTGGCCCCTTTATTAATTTGGCATTCAAATCTGACAACCTAATTTTGGGTCCAAATTCATGTATATATTGTACCCTCAAAAATCCTATATAGGACATGGTCAAAACTTCCCAATCCCATAACTCGGTCAAAACTCAACCGATTTTCACGAGGTTGGGCTTTTTATTCATGGTTTGGCCCCTTTATTAATTTGGCATTCAAATCTGACAACCTAATTTTGGGTCCAAATTCATGTAAATATTGTCCCCTCAAAAATCCTATATAGACATGGGTCAAAACTTCCCAATCCCATAACTCGGTCAAAACTCAACCGATTTTCACGAGGTTGGGCTTTTTATTCATGGTTTGGCCCCTTTATGAATTTGGCATTCAAATCTGACAACCTAATTTTGGGTCCAAATTCATGTATATATTGTCCCCTGAAAAATCGTATATAGACATGGGTCAAAACTTCCCAATCCCATAACTCGGTCAAAACTCAACCGATTTTCACGAGGTTGGGCTTTTTATTCATGGTTTGGCCCCTTTATTAATTTGGCATTCAAATCTGACAACCTAATTTTGGGTCCAAATTCATGTAAATATTGTCCCCTGAAAAATCGTATATAGACATGGGTCAAAACTTCCCAATCCCATAACTCGGTCAAAACTCAACCGATTTTCACGAGGTTGGGCTTTTTATTCATGGTTTGGCCCCTTTATGAATTTGGCATTCAAATCTGACAACCTAATTTTGGGTCCAAATTCATGTAAATATTGTCCCCTCAAAAATCCTATATAGACATGGGTCAAAACTTCCCAATCCCATAACTCGGTCAAAACTCAACCGATTTTCACGAGGTTGGGCTTTTTATTCATGGTTTGGCCCCTTTATTAATTTGGCATTCAAATCTGACAACCTAATTTTGGGTCCAAATTCATGTATATATTGTACCCTCAAAAATCCTATATAGACATTGGTCAAAACTTCCCAATCCCATAACTCGGTCAAAACTCAACCGATTTTCACGAAGTTGGGCTTTTTATACCCTGAACCCATTAAAAATGGGTTAAAGGGTATATTGTATTTGTGCAAAATCCAAATGTATGTAACAGGCAGAAATAAGCTTCTCCGACCCCTTAAAGTATATATATTCTTGATTAGCATTAATAGCCGAGTCGATCTAGCCATGTCCGTCTGTCTGTCCGTCCGTATGTATGCTCAGATGTATGTATGCGCAGATCGATTTTGTATCTGATAATCGATAACTTGCTCCGTTTCCAAGCAATCGATAAAAATATCGATATCGATATCCTGTTTTTTGGGCAATTTTGGTAAATAATAAGAGCTAGAGTCACCAAACTTGACATATAGCTTCTAAAATAGACTATATATATATATGTATATATATATTTGATGTTGGAAGAAGAGGGTTCAGGGTATTGCCTAGTCGGGAGCTCCCAACTAGAACCTCTTACTTGTTACTCATTTCTTAGCTTATGTTCTTATTCTCACTCTCATATTAATCTACATATCAAATATAATTACCTGCCCGTTTTTTTTTCTTTTAATTTTTAAAAATTTTTAGACTGTAATAGAATTAGCTAAACTTGATGAAATATATTGATATATTGCCTGGTAGATTTTCTAGTCTTGCATATTCACCATTGAACTATTATTTTCCGATATATTCGACTCGCAGCCGGCAGCTGCATTGCTTCAATTCGAATTCCATCAGTGGGCTTTAAGCAATCCATCAACAGATTTATGCGAATGCGGGTCAAAGGACTTGACAGCGAGCGCCAAATGGCTATAAAAAGGCGAAAAGAGTTGCAGCCAAATGGACTGCCAACAATTGGCCAGACTGCCACCCCCTCTCCCCCCCTCCACCCTCCCCCTCCATTTTCTGCAGTCTTAAAGACTGCGCATGCAAGAGTGCGGCAGCTGCTGAAGGTCAAAGGGCAAAGGGGAAATGGGGGGAGGCAAAAACGAAAGCCGTGTGCGAGCCGCACAACAAACCTTTCGTCTAGGCCTTGTCTGTCGCTGCCCACGTGTGTGTGTGTGTGTGTGTGTGAGTGTGTGCTTGTAGGTGTGTGTGTGATATGAGCAAATAAATTTTTAATAAAAGGCGCCACATGTTGCCAATAGAAGCGCAAATACAAATGGATAGAACGACGCCAGACCATGTCATAGCCATCCATCCTGGTCCTACTTCGGGTCCAGCCCCTCGCCCCCCCGCCCTACGCTTTACGCCCCTCGCTCCACGGTGCGCCTATCTATTGCCCCATGTGCTCCACATGAGCCCAGCCAGCCAGCCATTCGGCCGCTCTACTGACGAGCCATTAGTGAATGACTTTTTATATGGCCAACAGTTGGCCCAACGCCCGGCGCTAGATGGCGCCACTGTAGTTTGGCCTGCTGATGGGTGTGCGCTGGAAGGGGAAGGGGGAGGGAAAGATGGGAAACATTTTTAATGTTGCCTCAAAGCGTTTTGTGCTCCATTTATCTTATGCACATTTGCAACCAGTCGAGAGAGGGGGGGGGGGGGTGGGGGTGGGGTAAGCATTTCGTGGGGAGGGGATGGAATGGAAACAAGTTTAAATAGTAGCTGTAATAGCTCATCAGGCTTAAAAGCCTTTGCAAGAGCCTTCTTTTTCTATTTTTGTTATTATTGTTGATATTTAACCTGAAGTTAAATTTGCAATTCGCGTTGCCAGCCTTTTGAATAAGACTTTGCTTAGCATTCAAGCAAACAATTCACGTTAAATGTAGTTTGCATAAGATTTCCTTAGCATTTAACCTAAAGTTCAATTTACAATTCGCATTGCAAGACGAAGGCATCCAATATTTCTTGCCATCTAACCTGAAGTTAAATTCACAATTCGCATTGTAAGTCGTTTGTGTAAATGTGGCTTAGTCTATTCCTTTTCGAAATTTATGTTTTTTTTTTTCAAATTGAAATTGAATTATATTTTCAATAACTTAACAAATATTTCGTTTTTTAAAACATAGAATAAAACAAAAAAGTGACATTTCGAAATCCAATTCTGGCTTCAAATACATAACACAAATTCTAAAACCAATAAATTTGTTTCATTTTTTTTTCAGCAAAGTGCGTGGATCAACTTATAAAACTCCAGGATCTATGGTAAGTACCTAAGCTATTACAATTTTTGAAAACACTTTTTACATATTTTGTTTCTAATACAAAAACAAAAAAAACAAGTAAGAGGTTATAGTCGGGAGCTTCCGACTAGGGGATACCCTGCACCCTCTTCTTCTAACATCAAATGCATATATATATTCTATTTTAGAAGCTATATGTCAAGTTTGATGACTCTAGCTCTTATTATTTACAAAAATTGATACTTTTATCGATTGCTTGGAAATGGAGCAAGTTCTCGATTATCGGAAACAAACTCGATCTGCGCAGGTACTAGGAACACCTACATCTATTGCAGGTCTCTAGCTCTTAAAGGCTCTGAGATCCTTGCCTTCATACATACGGACAGACGGACGGACGGACAGACGGACAGACAGAAAGACGGACATGACTAGATCGACTCGGCTATTAATGCTGATCAAGAATATATATACTTTATGGGGTCGGAGATGCTTCCTTCTGCATGTTACATACATTTGCATTTTGCACAAATACAATATACCCTTATACCCATTCTCAATGGGTTCAGGGTTCAATTTGATTATATTAAACTTTTGGAGTTCTTGCAAGTAAGCCGGAAGCCATATAATATGGTAGTCCGATTTGGTTAGGAGAACTGCGAGGCTCCTAAATGCTGAGTTCAAATAAAATTAACATTTATTTTGGACTGATTGTTCCGATAGAGCTAAATGACATCGAAGTTCGATGCTAACATAATTTGGCTTAGGGAAAAATGTGTTCGAAATAACTAGAAAATAGAAACAAGTTTTTTATAGATCGATCGATTTACCCTATCTATATATAAATATATATATATATAATATAGATATGATATAGTGACCGATTTTTTACTTATATACTTTGTGTTTCATGACATTAGCTTGAAAAGTGAGAGACATGCACAAAGACAGGCAGACGGATATAGCTGGATCGACTTGGCTGATCAAGAATATATATACATATATATATATATATATTGAGTTACATAACGATGTCTTGAATGAGTGTCTTTATCTGGATCTCAGCCTTGAAATTGTCATGTCTCAAGGAGTATCTGGCTCTGTTAAGCACATTAACTATTGATACCCTGTAAATATAATGATATTTCATACCCTGCATTTGGAAATTGAATTGCTGCGCAGCTCTGATTGCGCTCAAGCAGACGTTTGCGTTTTGCTTGAGTAGTTGCTGTGAAAAAAAGACGAATAAGAAGAAGACATTGTCCTGCTGCAGCCTGGCGCGGGGGTAGGGGTGGTGGGGGGATTGAGTAGAGGCCACGTTAAGAGAATGCGCTTGAGCGTAAAGAAGTTTGCGTAGCCAGCGACTTCTTCTGTTTGGCGCAATTTCCGCCAAGTGGTTTTTCCGGGCGGCAAACCTTTGGCTTTGCCAGTTTTCCAAGCGATTTGCATGGAACCCCCCTGCCCCCTCCGCTGCTCAAACCAGAGAGAGAGAGAGAGGGAGGGAGCTGAAAGCAACATGAAGAACATGGAAATTTCTTGTGTGTGTGCGTTATTTTTTTCGATCTATTCATTGAACAATGTTATTATGTTGTTTGTT